>NC_039290.1:6478143-6527284 GCF_003368295.1 Carassius auratus
TATATATATATATATATATATATATATATATATATATATATATATTGATAAAAAAAAATATATAACCATAAAACATTAAACACTCAAAACACTAGCAACTGCATAGCAACAAGCTTTTTTTTTTTGTTTACCCTTAACAACCGTATAGTGATGATGGTAACCATTCAAAAAACCCAGGCAAACACATAGTGCACTAAAAATGTCCTAGCAAACACTCCAGCAACCACATGTCAATGTCTCCATGCCAAAAAATGGGGGTGACTGGTAAGGGGTTAATAACCCTCAAAAATCAACTGCATAGCAAACACCTTGGCAACCACCCAGAAACATTTACGATGTATTCACTCTTGTAGTTCAGTTCCAAAAAAGAAAACAATACATTTGCTCCTGGTCCGCTGAGCGTACACACAGGCATTGTGATACGTTCACCACCTGATTTGTCAGGTTGAATGAGGTATATTTTGCAATGAAACTCACAGAACATCCTAAACAAAATCTGTGATCGACTTAAAGGGATACTCCACCCCAAAATGGAGATTTTGTAATTAATCACTTATCCCAGGGGTAGGCAAGTTCGGTCCTAGAGAGCCGCAGTCCTGCAGAGTTCAGCTTTAACCCTAATCAAACACACCTGAACAAGCTCATCAATGTCTTCAGGATTAATAAGTCTATAGGGAGGTGAGGGTTTTTTTAGGGTTGGAGCTGAACTCTCCAGGACCAAACTTGCCTACCCCTGACTTATCCCCATGGCCAAACCCGTAAAAGCCTTGTTTCTCTTCGGAACACAATTTTAGATATTTTGGATGAAAACCGGGAGGCTTGTAACTGTCCCATAGACTGCCAAGTAAAATACACGGTCAAGGTCCAGAAAAGTATGACCAAATACAATGTGTTGTTTTCTTTTTTTTTTTGGTGTGGTTCGCATTCACACTGCTCTTTTTGCAAGTGAACCACACATGTGCTAAAGGTCATTCATTAATTGAACAGAAATTCTTCAGCGTACAAGAGTTCATTTAGAAGCGGGTCGAGACCACTACTTCAGCTGGGTCTCTGTGCGGTTGTTTGGTCCGTACCTGAGTGCGATTGCTGTATTCAAACCTGCCCAAAAGATCCGCACCAATAAAGGAAATGAACTTGAGTTTGATTCAGTCGAACCAAACAAGACGGGTGTGGATTCACCCTTTCTCGAACTGCACTAACAGAGAAATCGCACCATTACATTACAGCAGCCAGTAGCTAAATTAGGCGCGGTCACTTTAAGAGACGATGAACGAATCCAATATAATACACATCCAATTTTTTTCCTCAGCTGTTTACTTTCACTTAAGAAATAACTGACAGTTTTTTTTTGCATAATTTCCAAGGTGGATATTTTAAAATATTTTTTATGTATTTGTCGGCACAAGAGCAAAAATAAGCAAATTCGATGTCCAAGTGTTTTGAGACGCCTTTCTCTTTGCAGAAGAGAGCTCGGTTCAGTGTCGCTGTCTGTGATATGCGTCTCTCTCTCTCTCTCTCTCTCGGCACCGAACACAGTGCACGAGTAACAAGCTACTCCATTCAGCTTTTCCGCGTCTTGTGTTTGGATGCTTTAATGTTTAAATCGACAAGCGATAATTGGCTTAACAACACGTGAAAAAGATAAGCTTTCGTGACGATGCACAGCAGTGGTCCGTCAACTGTCCTGAGCATCTTTTTAGGCTGTCCTCAGCCAGTCGGTTATATAAAATATCAAGGTGAAAGTCATCATAGCTTGCTTAGTATAGACCCAGCTCGCAAGCCAACTGTGAAAATAGATTAACGGCGATAACGGCCCACCACTAGTTTTAATTGAACCAAACATGACAAATGTGAACACACTCTTACAGCACCCTAATAACCACCTAATAATGCCCTAGCAAACACTCAGAACACTGTAGCAACCACATAGCTACACCTGGGAAACCACAAACCAGTGCAATGAAAACAACAACCCTAGTAACCATGTAACAACGTAATAAAAAAAACATTCTGAATGCTTTAGATGGATGCCAACACCCTGGCAATCACCAACAATGCCTCATTGTGGTAAATGACTTTTGCAATGGAAAGTATGACTCATTTCCATTCAGAAAGTGAAAGAATTTGGTTGTATTTATGTTGCATGTATTCTAGGTTGTGAGAGGGCAAAGTTAAAAGCAAAGCAATAATAAAGAAAGAAGTTACAGCAGAATGAATCACAAATTAGTTAAATTGACTCTGAGTTCAAATGTAAATGAAGGTAATCTGCAGCACAAACGTCTGCCAGCGAACATCCATATTAGCGCCGGCAGAAAGAGTATTGAACCTGCGGCCCCCGGAGAGACCTCATCACAGCACACAAAGGCAGCTGTTTGTATAAATATAAACTTTGCAGGGACAGAAAATGTGCATTTCATATAAAAGGACTTTGTGTGATGGTAAGTCACATGTAACTAATTGAGAAGAGAAGAGATTCCACCTTTTAGCTGATTCAAAATAATCAAACTGGAAAATGAATCACACGCTATTTTCTGCCCTGATAAGTGCTTATAAAGACAGACATGTATATGTGTGTGTGTGTGTGTGTGTGTGTGTGTGTGTGTGTGTGAGTGAGAGATCTTTACCCATTCACTGAGCGCACTACTTCAATGACAGGTGTGTATGTGCAAGCTAAAGACAGCCAGAACAAACAGAACGAGGAGAGACGCAGATAAAAAGGAAAACAGGAAAGAGAAGGTTGTGAGAAACAAGATGAGTCAGAGACATGGGTGGGGGGGTGAATACGAAAAGACAGCGGAAGAACGCAAAGAGACTAATGCAGCTGAGTAACAAGGGAGAGGAAGCGTGTGGAGATGTAGATTAACACAAGTGACAGAGCATTGCATGTGTGTTAGCGGCTCACAGCACTGCTCGTGCCCATTGCTCTAATGCACACACACCACTACACACGGTTCTGCTGACCTTTCAGTACAGTATTATAAACTTTTGATGCATTTTATTTTTCTCCTCAAATCCACTTATACTTTTAGTTATACTTGAAAGAGCAGTGTGACCCAAATCCTGTCACAACATCAGAATCCATCTATCCATCCATCCATCCATCCACTGTTATTTAAATGTTACAGCACTATTTTCCACTTTTCCTTTAGCCAAAAACTACACAAATCTGCAAATGCAGATGTGAATTTTCGGCCAGTGCATTGCAGGCACACATTTTGAAATGCAACAACATGTGAAATTGAGCTTCAGTAGCCAGAAGCGTTGGCTTCTACAGCTTTAAATTCTCTGTAAGTTATGTAAATACAGTTGGTCACATCATGTGCTCATGTCACTCCCATTAATGCCTCATTTAAAGTCAACATGACATCAAAATAGACCCCATTAACTTTCTTGACCGGCTCATAATGTCGTCCTGTTATTTTACATCACTTGCATCTTCTGACACTTTGATTGTGGACACCTACGGTTCTCCAATCTCATTTTGTCCAGCGTCAAAAGTGCATCCACAACCTCTAATACAGTTCTGAAGCAGTTATGGATGTTAATATAACCACATCCATGACTTCCTTCCATCTTAATACCAGCAGAGCAAGCCCTGCAGTAGTTTAAGTTATGAAGCACTGAAACCCAGACACATTGCTTTTTTTTTGACTCTCTGTATTGGTTTTGCTTTTTTTGTAAGTGAGGTGCAGAGATGAAAAAGGAGTGAAAGTGGGAGTTTCAGCATCTCACTGAAATGAAAAGATATTTCAGAGTGCCTTCCTGGTGCCAAAACACAGTAAAAAGAATGATGGTGTATGTGAGTTTCAATAAATGAGTGTTTTACGAGGGAGCGTTTTTTATCTTGGAACACCAGGCTGTGGACTATGAGAGGCGAAGCACCTACACTCTCGCAGTGGAGGTGCAAAACCCAAACGTGGACTCACGATTCCTCAGACGAGGTCCGTTTAAGGACCGGGCAATGGTGCGTATCACGGTTCTGAATGCAGATGAGCCGCCGAAGTTCTCCCGTTCACGGTACCGGCTGGATGTGTCGGAAAACTGTCCTCCAGCATGTGTGGTGGGAAGAGTGGCCGCTGTGGACCCGGATACAGGCCTCAGTAACAACATCAAGTAAACACCTTTTTACTTTATTACTCAGTATGACTTGCTTTTAGTCACATATACATGTAAATGGGGGAATCCCACAAGAACACATTGGTCGCACGTCCTGATTTTGCTGAGTTAGATGTGTTCCTAGGTCAACATATTTTGTTGACCCTGGAACAACAGTTTACTCCAAAAATATATTCTTGACCATATCCCTACACCTAAACCTAACCCTAACCATGAGTAATCCCTAAAATCAGAGGAAATGATAGATAAATGACACTGGTGTACAAGCACCAAACAGTGATTTTAAGCGTAAACTTCACAAAATCTATAAACTGGTTTTTCAAATCTGATTGGTTAATCACAATGTTGTTCCAGGGACAACAAAGATGTTGTCCCAGGAACATGTCTCACTTGGTAAAATCAGGTTCTGCACATTGGTCACCCCAAATCAATGCAAAAGTATTTTGCATACAGAAAATGAATCTTGCATAATGAATTTTGCATATGCATAATTCTCAATGCTGTTGCTCGGATCTGTTTCCAATCTTTTTAATTCAAATTTAGCGTTTTTCATTAACTAAGGTTACTTTTATGTGCCAGGGGCTTTTGAAGGCCACATTAAAACTGAAACTTCGATTTTGGAAACTTTCTACCGATTTATTTGTGCTGTTTTTCAAATGAATTTTATTTACCCATGTTACCCACTTTTAATTTTAAACTTCAAAAATATGAATATTAATGATTAAAATATATATATATTAATTTAAAACCAGATCTAAACAAAGAATCATATCAGTATTTATTAATTTTATAAATTATTAATAGCAAGGCAGTAATAAAAGCTTGAGATAATATAAGAAACCTCTTTAAAAAATCTTACTTATCCCAAACTTTTGAACAGCAGTGTAGACCGACACACACACACACACACACACAGATTCCTTTGATTTCGGGGTGATATTTTACCAGGATATGCTCGTGACATGTTTTTGTGAGTTTTACAGATACAGCACATACAGTTTTTACATTATTAGTTAAAAAAACTCATATTGCATCATGTCTCTGTCTGCCACAGCTAGCATGTGGGATGTTTTCACGAAACCTGTTCTGTTTCACTTGCTTAACTGGGTTATTGATGGACTGGCTGCTTTATATCTTCTAATCTGTCTGCCCTCCTCCTTTTATCCCTGTCCATTTCTTCTCAGGTACTCAATTGATCCCGAGTCGGACCCCGAGGCGCTGTTCCGTATCGCCTCTGACAATGGCCTCATCACCACTGCCGTGGAATTGGATCGGGAACAGGAGCAATGGCATAACATTACTGTCATCGCCACACAGAGAGGTACCAGAACTCCTCTGCACCGCCGCTCTTAAAGAGACATCACATCACGTCTGAGCATCTGACAATTTCACACAGGTAGCAGCGTGTAATCAGCCCACAGGAAAGCTATTACTTCTGTGGTGGCCGTGGACATGAAAACTCATGGCAGAGACACGTACATACAGAAATGGAAGAGCAATAGAATGAAAACTCGAATTGCTTTTGAGTCTGGTCCACCCGAGCTCAAGGTCACCCGTTTGTGCTTCCTGTTGGCCCTCATAAAACACTATCTTGCATCCCCAGAAGTGACTCGGAGTCTTTAGTGGATTTGTTCAGCTCATATTTGGTAATTACTTTCCTATTAGATACACGCTCGAGTGTGATAAGTGTGCCTCTGTTATGGCTTTATGTAATGTCATATTCAGAACATCAGATGACGTTCAGGCCACTTCTGGTCAGGATACAACATTATGTCCCTAAAGAGCAAAGAGCGTATATAGAACAGTAACAGAACAGATTGGAGTTAACTTCTGTTTCATGGTCAGTAAGATTTAGCTGACCTACTTGCAGCTTAAAAACTTTTGATTTCTAACTTACTTTGCTTTATACATATACTTTATACATACATACATACATACATATATATATATATGTATATCCCATCATGCTTTTCTTTTCTGTTTCTTAGACAGCCCCAACCAAGTCACCAGGGTAGCGGTTGCCATAGAGACACTGGACATCAATGACAATGCCCCCGAGCTGGACCGACAATACAACACGGCTGTGTGTGACTCCAGCGCTGTCGGACAGGTCAGTGATCTTTGACCCCTTGAAGGCTGCAATGGAATGAGTCTGTAAATGACGCAGCATGGTCTGCATTAAAAGATTATTGTGGCCAAGAAGCATCCACAGTGGAAGACCGTGAAAGACAACCAAACTGAACATTTTTAATAAAATATGTAAAAATAAATAACATTAAATATATATATATATATAAAGATAAAGACTAAATGTCTTATATATATATATATATATTGTGATGATTGATTCTGACTGGTCAATAGCAGCATTAAAATATTAAAATAAAATACAAAATATAAATGGAAAAATAAAATATAAAAATTCAATATTAAATATAAAAGAAAAAGAAAAAAATGATTAAAATATTCAGAAGTATACCTCGAGTATTTGAAAACATTATTAATAATAATAATATTTTTGCACACTGGTGTGTTTTATCTTTAGTTTGTATGTTTAACAACTCCTCTTAACCACAGTAAAATAACTCATGCATGTCATCTCTTGTCATATTGGCAAATGCAATTTAATAAAAGACACCAGTGGAATAAATATTTCTTCTGGAATAAACAAATTTGAGTTGCTTAATTCAGATAAATAAAGTATCATTGCATAATTAATCGCTGATTTCCTACAATAGCTGTTGCATATTAAAATCATTTACTGTCACATCATGATTGCATGTCTTTTGAATATTTATGGCATTATGGCAAGTACCCATATAAGTAGAATTATGTGCAGTCAGCTGGACATTTTTGCTAAATAAAATCCAACACCTATTTCTGATTGTCATGCGTGCCTACTGTGCTGGAGTGAGAAGACGCGGAGACGTAGGAGACATACGAGACTCCAATAATAAGAGAACTTTAATGAACAGAACACCAGGAAAGCGCACACATAGCACTGGGGAGAGACGAACAATTCCGGACAAGGGAAATTCAGAAACACGGGGTTTATATAATCAGAATGAAACAAGGAAATCAATGGGACACAGCTGGAACCAAATAAACACAATCAGGGCAGGAACAGGAAGACGGGTATAAACATAACATGGAGCACATTGGGGAGGAAAACACAACACAGGAACAGGTTCTGACACTGATCACCCTGTCAGGGTTTATTTTACAATAGTGATCAGCTGACCGATCAATTATAATACTTTCTGCATATCTTTGGGAAAAGTGAACCTGTTTGTTTACCAAATGCATTTCAGAAAAGCACATTTCTATAAGCTATTGATATATTTATTGACGCAGTGCACAGTAAGTCAACCCAAACATGACGTGGCATGTTAGACTGCTAATCCTTTAGCTGTTCAGTGGCAAAAACAGACTTATTTGTGCAAATCACTGTATCAGTCTTTCTCCATTTGCATTTCAGGTGGTGCAGGTGATTCGAGCGATGGATAAAGACCAAAGCAGCCACAACTCTCCCATCCACTTCAGTATTCCTGCAGAGTCCAGCAGCTCGCTCAACTTCTCCATTAGAGAGCGGGGAGGTGTGCTCGCTTCTCTTGTCATCCATCTGTCTTTTCTTCCCATCAGTTTTCCTAATCTCCCTCCCAGTCTCTGTCCAGACATATATCCACCCTCATTACATTCATCCATTCATCTTTTTTTGTCACATTCTACTCCAGTGAACACGGCAAACTCCCTTCTCTGTGCTCCGGCAATCCGTTCTTTCATTTCGCTCATTTGTCCTGTTCGCCGCTTCAATCTGCTGATTTCTAATTTGCTTTAAGGAATGGCTCACCCCAAAATTAAAATGTATTCATCATTCATGTCTGGCTAAACCCGTAAGCTGTTATTTTTCTGCAGTGGAACACAGACAGAGACATTAGAAAGGCTTGAGTGAGGAAAACATCTGTATTGTAAATAATATAAAAATGTAATGAGAAATATATATATATATATATATATATATATATATATATATATATATATATATATATATATATATAAATAAATAATAATTTACATTTTTAATATAACATTTCTCTATATATTACTGTTATTCAATATAAATAATATTTATTGTATTTTTTTGTTTATTAAATGATCTGGTTACTAGGAATATAAAATATATTTTAGAAAAAATAATCTTTTGAATTATAAAAATGTGTATATAGTATGCATACAAATAAATTATATATATATATATATATATATATAGAGAGAGAGAGAGAGAGAGAGAGAGAGAGAGAGAGAGAGAGAGAACATAATATTTTTGTTCAATGTGTCAAATGTCTAATGACTGTTTGTTTTTAATTTCTTTTGCTTTCAGACCACACGGCAAGTTTGGTGCTCTTGTCATCCCTGAAGGCTTTTCCTCGATTTTCCTCTTTACCTACTCTAAAAATACCCATAATGCTTCGTGACGGTGCGTCAGACCTCAGCAGTACAGGAACGGTTACCGTTACGGTATGTCCGTGCCAAAACGGGGGCATGTGGGTAGAAGAACGAAAACAACAAACGGACGAGAAGGATAAAGCGTCTGTGCCGGACTGGGAGAGACAGGTGGCGTGTTTGCCTTTACCGTCAAACTCCCTGCTGCTGGGCGTCAGCTCGGCCGCTATGCTGGCCATCCTGGCCTGTGTGTCGACTCTTCTGGGTCAGTTCTGGTTTTCAGTTCATGTCGTCAGGTTAAGTGCCATCTTTGTACCCGTCTGATTTAAGGATGTGTTGCTGCTACATCTGTCCATCACTCCCTGTCTTCATCCAGCATTGCCTCCTGGCTTGTCTTGAAATTGCAGCTTTTCTTCCATATATGTACAGTACAGACCAGAAGTTTGGACACACCTTCTCATTCAAAGAGTTTTCTTTATTTTCATGACTATGAAAATTGTAGATTCACACTGAACGCATCAAAACTATGAATTAACACATGTGGAATTATATATGGAATTATATACATAACAAAAAAGTGTCAAACAACTGAAAATATGTCATATTGTAGGTTCTTCAAAGTAGTCACCTTTTGCTTTGATTAGTGCTTTGCACACTCTTGGCATTCTCTTGATGAGCTTCAAGAGGTAGTCACCTGAAATGGTCCAACAGTCTTGAAGGAGTTCCCCGAGAGATGCTTAGCACTTGTTGGCCCTTTTGCCTTCGGTCTGCGGTCCAGCTCACCCCTAAACCATCTGGATTGGGTTCAGGTCCGGTGACTGTGGAGGCCAGGTCATCTGGCGCAGCACCCCATCACTCTCCTTCTTGCTCAAATAGCCCTTGATGCCTTCAGTGTGACTCTACAATTTTCATAGTCATGAAAATAAAGAAAACTCTTTGAATGAGAAGGTGTCTCCAAACTTTTGATCTGTACTGTGTGTGTTTTTGTGAGTCGTTCAACCTTTCCACCAACCTGCTTCGATGTTTCTCCTCCGTTTGTCAGTTGAGTTTGCTAATGAACGTGTTTGGGTTTCATTTCTGCATTTAAGGTCATAATAATAAACAGCATTTGATGAGTGCTGAGGGCATTGTATGGAATTTTGAGATTGCGGAGCAAACTTTTCCCACCCTCAAGGTTCCCCAAATGACACTGAACACTCAAACTTTACTAAATAAGGCTGCTAGTGCAGTAAGTGAGAGGTGGAATAGGCATTTTCTACAAAAACAATTTGGTGTGTTAATGTGTAGCCTTATGGCAACATATAATTTCCAACAATTTTTCACATGCAAAAAAAGGATTTACGGAAATAAAAGGGCAGTTTTAAAGTAAACAAATGTATACTGATTTAAAGCCACATAACCTTTAACCCCCCTCTCCAACCAAAAAAAAAAAAAAAAAAAACCTCCACAAACTGCCTTTCTGCATCCAATATTATTTGTTGTTAACCGACTAACTTTATTTAACATGACTTTACAGAAAATTATGAAAATATGGCAACATTGTATTATAATTAAAAAATTGTCTGAAATTGGAAGTGTACTAGTGCACCATTTTCTCACTGGGAATTTTGTAGATATTATTATATTATATTTTTACATTTTCTTGGAAATGTTTACCATGACATAATTGTATTTCTGCAAAAACCACACAGCTATCATTTGTATTTTCTTAAATAAAAATGAACATTAAAAAAAGCTTTTAGTAACACCATTGAATAAACTTTAATACTTATCCACTATATTGAAGTTTCAGTTCCAAATTACAGATAATTTGGAATCTTTTTTAAGAAACTAGATTTTGGACCATTTTCCTTGCAGTATATTGTTGCCATATTGCGATGTTTAGAACTTTTTTTTTATTATTCCTATATATGCTTTAAGTGGGCCGGTACCACCAGTATCTCAGTACTACCACTTCCAAATATAGCTCTTGAGTGTACCGCCACCTCTCCATGTGCCAAAAACTTGCTTTTAGCTTACTGGCACGTTCATTTGGACATCTGTTTAAATAGAAGTTTTAATCCTTTGCGTGCGCTGCCGCTTTTCAGAGCACCCATCACAATGCATGCTTCCTAATTCTTCCTAGTTTAGGGAATGGAGCGTGAATCATTTGAACCAGTTCGGGAGTTCGGAGCGGGTTCGCGAATCATTTGAGTCAGTTCGGGAGTTCATAGCGGGTTTGTGAATCATTTGAGTCAGTTTGGAGATCGCAAATCATTTGAATCAGTTCAGGAGTTCGATGCGGGATCGAGGATCATTTGAGTCATTTTGGAGATCGCGAATCATTTGAATCAATTCGAGAGTTCGGAGCGGGTTCGTGAATCATTTGAGTCAGTTTGGAGATCGCGAATCATTTGAATCAATTCGAGAGTTCGGAGCGGGCTCGCAAATCATTTGAGTCATTTTGGGAGTTTGGAGCGGGATCGCGAATCATTTGAGTCAGTTCGGGAGTTCGGAGCGGGTTCGCGAATCATTGAGTCAATTTAGGGATCGCAAATCATTTGCGTAAGTTTGGGAGTTCGGAGCGGCTTCGCGGATCATTTGAATCAATTCGAGAGTTCGGGTTCACGAATCATTTGAGTCAGTTTGGGAGTTCGGAGCGGGTTTGCAAATCATTGGAGTCAGTTCGGGAGTTCAAAGCGGATTCGCGAATCATTTGAGTCAATTTGGTGATCACGAATCATTTGAATCAGTTCGGGAGTTCGGAGCGGGTTCGCGAATCATTTGAGTAAGTTCGGGAGTTCAAAGCGGGTTCGCGAATCATTTGTGTAAGGTCGGGAGTTCAAAGCGGGTTCGCGAATCATTTGACTCAGTTTGGGAGTTCGGAGCGTGATTCATTTGAGTCAGTTCGGGAGTTCGGAGCTGGTTCGCGAGTCATTTGAGCAGTAATGCAGTAGCACTTTCTAAGGGTATTTTTTCGAAATCCTTTTGCACATTTTATTTATGTTCAGTAGTTCTTTCTAGCTCAAGCAAATCCACAGGGAATGAGGGGAGTCATCAAAAAAAATCACATATATATATATATATATATATATATATATATATATATATATATATATATATATATATATATATATATATATATTAGTGCTGTCAATCGATTAAAAAAAATTAACTAATTAATCGCACAATTTTTTAAAATTAATCGCGATTAATCGCGATTAATCGCAAATAAAAGACTGAAACTTTTTGGATATGTAAATGTAAAATGTAAATAATTAATGTAAACTCAAGACAAAGAAACTATTTAAATTCAAAATATGATTGTTTATTGGAATTTTTGTTTAACTTGTAACACAGATTTTCTCATGTAAACAACATACCTGCAATAAACCATCAATATCCTCCAAATTAACTGTTGGCTTGAAAGCCATATTTATTACAGAAATAAAAACACAGGCATGTAAGTAGCATTTGAATTTCAAAACAATCAATGCCAATAAAAAACTAAAATGATTTCCATGTTGAATTCTAAGTGGACTGCAAAAAAATTCCAAAGTATAGTCATTGCCAGTGCTTTAAGTGGGCCGGTACGCACCGGTACCGCCACTTCCAAATATAGATCTTGAGCGTACAGCCACCTCTCCGTGCGCCCAGAACGTGCTTGTAGCGTACCGGTACGCTCATTTGGACACCTGTTTTAATAGAGGTTTTAATCTTTTAATCTTCACAATGCAAGCTTCCTAATTCATCCCACCCAGAGCAGAAACTACATTACCCATTCACCCTTAAGTTATACAAGTGAATAGTGCATGTGTCGCTTTTCCCACTGTTAAGTGTCAACAACTCAACGTGGCCGGAGAAGGTGTGTGAAACTCGTTGTGAGTTATACTAAAGTCGTCCTGCAGCCCCCGCTGGCTGCTCATTGGCTGCAGCATCTTTTTTCTAAGTTCTAAAAAAATACCGTAGACGGCAAGGCACAAATTTAGATATTCATTTATCTAATTAATCTATAGCCTATGCACAAAGACAATATGATCTTTTTGTCCCCTTTTTGTTTTAAAGCTTGATGAAGAGAGAGAGCGCAAGTTGCTGCAGCTGAGGAGGACAGTGATGCACGCGTACAGGAGTGATTGACAGTTCGCGGCACTGTGTACAAAAAATACTCCGCTACACAATTATTTCTTTATTTTCGTTTAAGCTTATTAACGTTAGCGTTACAGAAAGGTCTGATTTACGCACTGTTACAGTCATTGTTTTTGTTTTTTTTAAACAATGACATTTGAGTTCATGATTTTAATGTTGCTGTTTCTTGTGGCAGACTAAATGAAGAGCAATGTTTCTTGTGGCAGACTGAAGAGTAATCCGGCAGAGTTCTATACTGAAACTTTCCGTCTAAAAGTCCTTCCTTGGTCTTATCCATATTTCTTTGCACGTTGAACACACATAGGCCACAACTGGAAATAAAAAAAAACTGCAACCGCGTTAATTGCGTTATTTTTTTTTAACGCGTTAAATATTTCAAATTAATCGAATGCGTTAACGCGCTAATTTTGACAGCACTAATATATATATATATATATATATATATATATATATATATATATATATATATATATATATATATATATATATATATTTGTGAAAACTAATTAACTTCTATACATAGTGTTTGTTTACTATACTCACTGCTGTGTTTGTGTTTGCACTTGGATGGGATAATGCAGATCAAAAATGAAACTTCACTTCACTTAATATAAAATCAGCCTAGCAAGAAAAGGAGTTTTAAACACATCAAATGCCGGGATAATTTCTGAAGGTCAAGCACCTCTTTTCATTGATTATTTAGTGTAAATCAAGAATTTGTCTATTTTGTACCTTATTCATGAAATATGGCAATAACTTCCTGTCATTTTTCTCTCGTTCTCTTCTGCCCGATAGTAGTGGCAGCGCTCTCATTATTGTTGCGGAGGCAGAAACGGGACACACAGTCTCCAGTGGAGGATGATGAGATCAGGGAGAACATCATCACGTATGATGATGAGGGAGGGGGCGAAGCAGATACGGTCGCTTTCGATATAGCGACCCTGAAGAGTGCCCCCCAAAGCATGCAAAGAGCACCGCGGCTTCGGGACAGCAAGAATATGTGAGTGTGTTTGTGCGTGTGTGTGTGTTTACAATGACTTTAATGTTCACATAAATATACATCTCATTTCATCACTTGAATCTCCCAGATTTATTGCTGCCACTATTTGATCTTTCAAATCACTTCATGTCATTTCTTGACATTTGGCTTAGAAAATCCATATTAGATCAATAGTCCATGTGAATCATTCAGCTTGAATATAAGCTGACACTCACCACAAACACAAACATGTGTATCTTTCTATCGAATCTCTGGTTGCTCTAAATGCACTCAGTCATGTTAAATGATGTTAAATGTATATCTGATTAATGAGGGCTCTGTACTCAGAAGTGTGTGCGGTTTAATGAGCCTTCACAATGCAAATCTGACAGATGTTTCAGTGCAGAGTTCATCTAGTTAATATTTATGCTGTTCAAACCCACTCTGTGTTCTAGTCCTCTATCCATCATATTGCTATTTGATGTCATTGTAATACTCCTGGGCAAGTTGGTGAAATACTTAACTCTTAAGACTATTTTTAAAGACTCAACTGACAGGGACTACCGCAAATCTTTTAATTAAAAATGTTTATGGTAACTTAGAAGTATCTGGTTTATCTGGTATTGGTGCAAAAGTTGCAAGGAATGTTGTTTCCCAATGAAATGCTTCATCTGTGTAGATGAACAGAAGCTTTATGCAATATTTGCATCATCTCATAACTATGTCGTAAAGCATAACTATGGAAGCTAATTTCTGCCACGAAAAAATAAAATAATGCATTGAATGTTATAATAGCATTAAAAAGTAAAATTTATGATAAAAAGTCAAAAGATATTATGAGATAGTCAAAATTGTAAGATGCATAATTTGAGATTAAAACGTTTATGACACTAAGTAATAATTATAAAATGAAAATGCTTAAGTAATAATTGAGGACAAAAGTTTAATGTTTGAGATAATAATTAAGAGATAACAATTTCCACAAAAACATTAAGCAGCACAGTTGTTTTCGATATTGATAATAAAAGTTTCTTAAGCACCAAATCAGCACAAAGTCATAATTAAGAGATATAAGTGAACATCATGACAAACAGTTATAAGTCAAAAATATTAAGACAGTAAGTCACAATTTTGAGAAGTTATGAGATACCAAGTCGAAATTTTGTTTTATATATATAATAATTTCTGAGCAAAATATAAAAATTAATTATTCATAAAAAAGTAATAATTATGAGTTAAGTTGATTTTATCTCGTCATTTTTAATTTATGCAATATTTTTGACTTATGTAATAATCAAAATTAACAAAAGCATGATTTTAAGGCTTCAATAGTTAATTAAACAAATTTATAAATTTTTATTTCCTAATTTCTATGTTATTATAACAGTTATTCTCAGGATAACTTGGACAGCATCAGAACCTTCAGTTGGAGTCAGAGTTTGGGTTTGGACCCGCGCCGTCCCGTCTCTGCACCTCTCTACGGACGATACTGCTACAGTATCCAGACACTTCCAGCTTCGAGAAACAGACTCGGCCCGTTCAGCTCCAGGCTGGACCTCGCCAAACTGGCCTACGTTCTTCCTGGCAGCCAAGGCCAGGTTGGCGGCCCTTTAGAATCCGGTTCAGTATTTATCGGCAAGAACAGGGATGGATTAGAACAGAAAAGAGCAGACGGATCCACCAGCAGCATTCCAAAAGAGAGTGAGACAGGAAGTGAGGTCATCTCTGAGAGCCACACGCTCAGCCAGGATCAGGTAAACTTCTTCCCACTAATATTTATCACATTACAATCCTATAGAGCAGAACAGCAGGATTCAAGGAGTATAAATTCAATCTATTGTCTTTATAAACAAATTGTTTCTTTAATTATAATTTCTAAACATTTCTTAAGTGATGAGATGTGATTCCTTTAAAGCCACAAATTGGTGTGATATCAACTTAATAAAAATTAAAAATAAAAGATCCACCAATCACAAAAGTGGATGTTGCTAAATATGTCAATGAAAATCAAAGCAAATGAGCTCAATTAGTGGCCAATAGTGAGTCGGTCTCTTATAATCTCAAACTTCTTATATTTTGCAATAACCATAAAATATATTGATTTACAGTTATATCAAAAATTACGAAACTAAAAATTATACTCATTTTATATATATTTGATTACATGGTGCACAGTGCTTCTTAGTATAAGTAATATTGATTTAAAGTATTTTCTTTGCTTTAAACTTTATTTAATTTTTTTTTTTTTTTTTTTATGCTTGTGGAGGAAATTAATAGGAAAAAATGCACTCTCTTATCATAGAATGTTTAAATCTTCATGTTATATTAAAAATCTTTGCTCTTTAAATTTGAGATCCCAGAGATTTGCTCTACTATTTAAAAGTTTGGGGTCAGTATGACACTGCACAACTGTTTTTGTCACTGATAATAATCAGAGATGTTTCTTGAGTAGCAGATCAGAAAATCAGAATGATTTCTGAAGGATCATGTGACACTTAAGACTGGAGTAATGATGCTGAAAATTCTGCTTTGCATCACAGAAATAAATTACATTATAAAATATATAAAAAAAGAAGATAATATTTCACAATATAACTGTTTTTACTGTATTTTGATCAAATAATAGCAGAAGAGACTTGACTGAAAAACATTAAAACTTTTGAAAGCTAGTGCATAAATATGTAGTACATAAATAGTGAGCTATTAAACAGCCTGACCATGTTCCTCACTGTTTTTTTTTTTTTTCTCAGTCTGTGCATTCGGATCAGGTTCTGTTCGTGAAGGACTCCAGTCAGAGCGGTTCCTGCTCAGAGGCCTCCAGCACTTCTGTGAGCCATAAACCGGAGCCATCCCCTCACTGCTTGACCACACGTGCCTCCATTTCCACCATCACCACAGATGACTCCGTCCCCGCTTCGGCTTTGGATAAGAATGGGGACATTGCGCTCATCAGCACCAGTCAGAGCACATCTAGCCTGGGTACGACGGAGATGCCGTTCAGAACGATGGAAGGTACATTGCTAAGAGGCGGCAGAGGGATACCTTTGACTGGGACGACACTTCTTTACCCAGAAGCTGCCGGACTAATGGGCTTGTATGGAGTGGGTGGGCAGAATTATGTGCCACACCTAGTGAGGCCCCTTCCAGGAGGGGCGGGGCTGGGTGAAAGGGGGTTGGGCTTGGGGAATGGGAAAGTTGGCCATGCGAACTCAGAAAAGGCAGGTGCAGATTCGTTGACAAACCGTATGGGCGATTTCCTGCAACACCGTCTAGCCCTGGTGACCTTTGACCCCATGCAGCCACCATACGACTCGCTGCAGACGTACGGATTGGAGGGGGACGGCTCCCAGGCCACGTCTCTCAGCTCGCTCGAAAGCGAGGCTGAAAAAGATACAGAGGGACAGAAACACAGATTTGAGGAGTGGGGACCCAAGTTTGACAGGTTGCTTGATATTTTCAGGGAACGAGCGAAAGAAAAAGAGGTTAATGAAAAACATCAGCGTGAGCATTTAAAAGAAGAACATCAGGAGGAGGAAATGAACAAGACAGAAAACAACAGTGAGTCAGAAATTCGGAAAAAGGATGAAAAAACTGATTTGAACGAGACACGGCGGGCCGAAGAGGAAAACACAGAAGAATTGGAAGCAATACACTAAAGAGGAAATGGAAGTAAAGGGGAAGGATGTGATGTCACGCCGTGAGCTTTCAATAGCAATAAGTGCTGAAAGGAGCCAATGAGCACAATCTGGACAAATAGAGTTTTATATGGACCTGCCAAAAACCAGTACGTCTGTGTTTTAGAGGAACAGAGAGTCTTATGTAAGTTGCAGCACTCACCTTCATTTGACGTCCAGCCACACACACAGTGTTAACATAGTAAAATACAAACATCTAAATCTTTCTCATATTTCCAGATTTCAATCTCAGATTTTCATTGTGATAACCAGCATTAACATACATTGATAATTTTTTGGTGATGAGATAATCCGTTATTATGGTCTCAAGATGTGAAAAAACAGACATAACTTTCTCACAATCTAATCAGCAGTATCTGATTATATATCAAATTATTTCACCAGTGTAATTTTTTGTATTATTTATATATTTTAATGTTAATTTATAATTTGAATTTAAAATAATACATAAAAACAATATTTTTATATGTTTATATTACACTTGAAAGCTTGTCTCTCCCCAATGACAGCATTTGAAATCTTATTTTCTTCACTTCTGATTACTATTAAAATAATTTATTGAGGCATTAGTGATTACAAAATGTAAGAAATCATGAAAAAGTATCTGAATTATCTGTCAGTATTTTTTCAATTCGGTAAATGACAGAAATGTTTCAGTTTGCACAGCCTGTAATATGTAAGTGATGATTTGATTTTGCATTAAATATGGCATATTAGGTGGGGAATCCACCACAAAAGGGCCTGTCTTGTTCCACACACGCATATTAGCAGCACGTGTCTTAGTCGTCTCTTTCAACGTTTCCCCGTTACACTTCACTTAATAATTCAGGTCGCCATGACAAGCCAAAGCTATGAAACATCTCATTTCTGAAATATTGATTTCAGCCCTACAAGCGCCATTGTTTGAAAAATAGGTCTCATGAAATATGTACAGATGCTGACGAATTCATATTGACGCTTGTGTATTAATAAGGCGACTCTCTCGCACAGATTTTGACAGCGAGGAAACTCAACGGTACGATAAAAGGCTGTTTTTTTACTAGGTCACTGCAACCACACACACGTCAATGCATAAAGATGATTTGCGCATGGCTTATTTCTATCCGTTTTTAGACTGGTTTTTCTTTCTTTACTAGTCAGGATTGCTTATAGCTTGGTTTAGGCCTCTTGAACTGCTTCACTTCTTTAACCCTTTTAGTTTTTTTGGACCTATGCAATTGAAACTTTGAGACCGTGAACTTCTGAACTGAATGTGATCCTGTTTCATATAGTTTTTTTTTTTTTTTTTTGTCCTGTATGCTGTTTGCGTTCTCATGTACAGATGTAAATATCATTGGAGATCTAATAAGCCTTTTGGACCAGATAGTTTATGGTAATCTGAATCTGTCTATGTGAATGTTGAATTCAATCCTACTTTAAAAACCACAGCTGGAAGATCCAGATCATTTCTAATGTGTTGTATGATCTCTTGTCAAACTGACTGTCATATGATGTTCAATAAATAGTGTACAGTGAACTTTGGTAAATGTGGATTCACAGATGTATGTGCATTTCTTTAGTAATTAACCAAGCCACTGAAATGTTTACAGTGCTCTTTTCCATAAAGTGAAAGTTTGCATAGATCTGTCAGTCTCTCAAGAGGACTAAATGCACCATATAAGCATAATGAATGTAGTTTTGTTTGTTAGCCAAGTGCAACATCTTACGTCTTCTGAAATCATATGACAGATTTGTGTGATGAAGAGACTGAAATGCAAGTCATTAAGCGAAAATGTTTGCCTCTGAAATATCATTCACGCTTGTGCATATTCATATTTGGTACAAATCTGATTCATTGAATATGAGCTTGAAAATGTGCAAGTAGCAATAAGCAGGGTTATTATGGTTAACTGTGTTTTGTGTGAAAGATTCTGATGTTAACATAAGGAGACTTGAGGACCCTTTATATATTAATGTGTCCTGATCGAGCGGCAACCTCCCGCTCCCTCTCTTGAAACCAACAAGGAAGTGACTAAAATTGCAATTCATCGACTGGCCGAGGCTGGCTGCAAAAGGGAGTCAATCTCATAGACTCCACATGTTAAAATGCCCAACTTTACAGCAGAAAAAAAAATGTTTTGGAATGTTTTCACCGTTTAGTGCAGAGAGCGTGAGGTGGACCCAGTTAACTGCCCAGTGGCTTCAGTGCTGGAGTTCCTCCACGATCGCTTCTCATTTGGTCTTACCCCGTCCACTCTCAAGGTGCATGTGGCTGCCATTTCAGCTTTCCATGCTACTCTGTGTGATGGGCCTCTGGGGAGACAGCCGTTGGTCGTATGTTTCCTCCGTGGGGCTTGGAGGATGAGACCGGCGGCTCGTACCAGGGTTCCCACTTGGGAACGGTTCTGCAGGCTTTTCATACTCCACCTCACGGCAGATGAGGAGAGACTTCACCTGCTCTGCCCTGTCAGATCTCAAAAAATATATATCCAGAGGTCCTCCTTATGGCGTAAGTCAGACCAGTTGTTAGTCTGTTTCGGGTCGCCCAAGAAGGGGCCTCCTGCTTCCAAACAGACCATTAGCAACTGGATTGTCCAAGCTATATCTATGGCCTACCAGGTGCGCAATTTGCCTTCACCTCTGGCCGTGAGGGCTCATTCTACCAGAGGCATGGCGTCCTCTAGAGCCCTCCTCTCAGGGGCCCCCATCCAGGAGGTCTGCAATGCAGCAGGATGGGCCACCCCTCACACTTTTATTAGATTCTACAGCCTGGACATTCCATCGACACCTGGCACCCTTGTGCTCTCGTCCTAAGTGTGCCTGTTCGCAGCTTCGACGCAGTTCTCGTTCCCCTTCTTGGGAAACAAGGGTTACAGTCGTAATCCGAGAGGCTTTATCGCATTGAGAATAAAATTCAATTTCACTAAAAATCCATTGTTATACATAACGGCTCATATGAAATTATTTTAAATGCCCATCTTACTCAAAATTATTTATTTATTTATATTTTTTTGCAATTCATTGAAAACTTTAAATATGACAGCCTAAAGTGTGGCTCCAGTGCGTAATTATAATCCACGGCATAAATTTTTAAGCAGGAGTGAATTATTAACACTATTTTAAGATCTAGCAGCACTAGACCGTCACACCGCAAACTTCTAAATACAGAACCAGTAAGTGTCTTGATCTGACACAAGGCCGCTATCACAGATTCTGTTCAGAGGGAGAATGCATTTTTATTGCACTGTCACTTTGGTTTCTAACTCGAGACTCCAGCGAAACGAAGAAGAAAGCGAGGTAGAAACGTGCTTTAGGCTTAAGACCTCAGGTTGAGAGATCCAGATCAAGTGCATCTTTCCGTCTGTCTCTTGAACTGCATGATGTGCAGCACTTTCTGCTTTTATCTGCACAGGTTGACAGCGAGACACAGAATCACTTATTCAGAAGAAAGCCGGGATCTAGAAGGTAAAGGCACGCCACCATTAATAACGTAAACTGGAATAGCGTTAAATTAGAGGGAAAGGAGGCCAGCGGGCTTTTAGTCCTTTTGCTATGTGGCCAGCTGATGCTAAATTATTCAGCAAAACACAAAAACCGCCACAGATAGAGTGTTTTTAAAGTTTTAAGCAACTATACCTTCAAGACAGCGTCGTCTGCTGTTTGTAATTTACCTTTGGTAGCGCCGAAAGCATAGCGTGATGGCCGCCTGCTCCCTAGCCGTTAGCAATCTCTTATTTAAAGCGGGAAAATGTAGCTGTGCTAATGACATGAGTCATGAGGATTATGAGAGATCCTGCTGTCACCTGCTCTGAGATGATGATATCCTCGGGCTGTTTGTGTGCTCGCTGGAGAAATGAACCTTCATGAAGGACTTTAATTAATGTTTGTTTTCTCCCAAACTACCTCAAGACCACTGTGTGAGGGAGAAGAGAATTACAGTGGGCTGATTCCTCAGAAGAACACTTCATTACTTTGTATTTTGAAGTAAAACTCATAGTATTAGTGATATACTGTTTGTTTTTTCCAATATATTTTTGGTTCTCGTTTTGGTTTTAGTCACAGTTTCAGTAATTATGTTGTGCTTTTGTTTATTAGGCTACCTTTTTCAATATGTAGATTTTAGTTTACTTAAACTAAAAATGAGACATATCAAACACGAAAAACAAGTGAAATGAAGGGGGAAAAAATAATTAAAGAAAGCATGGTTTTAGTTCATGTTAATGCTATAAAGTTTTGTGTGTGTGTGTGTGCGTGTGTGTGTGTGTGTGTGTGTGTGTGTGTGTGTGTGTGTTTTATGGAAGCTTATACTTGAGGATTTTTTGATGAATAAAAAAATTCAAAAGAACTTAAATTATTTGAACTAGAAAACTTTCAGAACATTATAAATGTCTTTATTGTCAATTTCCATCAATTTAATGCATTCTTGCAGAATAAAAGTATTAATTTATTACATTTAAGTGCTAAAAATAAGACAAGTAAACAATTACAACATTATAAAACTATTTTAAAATGGTATATATTTACATCTTTTAATAAAAACTACAATGTTTACTTTTATATATAAAAAAAAAAATTGTGTGGAGAAAAAAATTCATTTAGAGACAAATAAGAGAGAAAATTACATTTAAAAAAAAAAGACCAACAAAAAATTTAAGAACACGTGTTTTATAAATATAAAACTACTTTTTCATTGTATTCTTTGTACATAAAATCTGGAAATTTCACATACATTATGTATTACAATTTATGCATGCTGCATATACAGTTCCATTTAACAAAGTATTTTTTTGGATAAAAATAAGCAAAAGTTAATTTCTATGGAAGTCTAGGTGTTTCACTTAAAGGAATTAATTACTAATTTATACATTGAAAAATAAAAAAATGAATAAACTGCATCTCAACTTACCAAAAAAATAGATAAAAAATATATAAATAATGTTTTAAAATGGTGCTAAATAAACTATTTAAATTATAAAACAGAATTTTAAGTCTTTGCCAATTGCTTTTGTCAATCAAGTTAAAGACGGCTGAATATACAGAAATAACCACTAAACATGACACTCTTATACATGTCAGTTTTTTGCACAGCAAATGGATTCTTCTTCATGCGCAGCAGCTGCAGCTCCACAGGACCAGACGCCTTCACTGCTTCTTGCTCAACTGCTCAAGTGCTTTCTTGACTAGATGCCCGGTGATGGCTTTATCAACCATCACACAGTGAACACCTCAAAAGCAGGAATCAACTGCTTATTCAACCGAACAAACAGTCTCCAACTTTCACTGTACAGTTCCAGATCTCTGAAGCAGCTGTAAAGGTTTACTGAGGAGAGTAAGCAGAGACTTACCTAGCCTGCCAACCTCCACAATGTTCCTGTCCTCATCATCAAAGAGCATCATGTCAGAAAACTGGACGCCACTGTCAGCTTTCAGCCTGGAGACAGAACAACAGTCAGAGGGACTGAGGTACTGTAGACACATGTGAGCGAGGCCCCGCATGAACAGACAGACGCACACACTTATATGTCAATTTGATTTAGAACAGAACTGTGAAATTACTGTACACCACTGAACACAGTTTGGAATAATGAAGATATATTTTATGTTTTTGTACTATACCCAGGTGCATTTATTTGATCATAAATACAGTAAAACAGTAATATTGTCAAATATTATTACAATTTAAAAAAGCAGTGTTCTATTTGAATTTATTTTAAAATGCAGTTTATTCCCGTGATGCATCATTACTCATTACATTACATTAGTCTTCAGTGTCATGTGATCCTTCAGAAATCATTCTAATATGCTGATTTACTGCTCAAGAAACATATATTATTATTGTTTTATTAATCAACAGTTTGGCTGCTTAATATTTTCATGGAAACTTTGATAATATATTGATGAATATTAGAAAGTTCTATTTCAAGTTTGAAATAGAAGTCTTTTGTAACATTAGAAATGTCTTTACTGTCACTTTTGATTAAAGTGTTCTTGTAGAAAAAAAAAACATTTTCTGAATATACGTACAGTGGACAGAAATACCTACATAATGGTAGTCATGTTGTATTTTGATTTTATATACTGACAATAAACACACTTCCAGGGAATTTAATTCAAATTCATGTGAAAATAGTTTAACTGTTAGTTATAAGTAGTCTGTAGTAGTTTTAGCGGCACTTTGCTGCCTGTTGCCCTGTAGCTGTTGTTTACACTGCTCCACATGTTCAGCGCTGAGGGACATCAGCTGTGTCAGGAAGCTTATGGAGGGCTTGATGCATCGCTTATGATGCGATCGATGGCTTCGTCCACCATCATGTCATGGTGGATCATCAGATATGCAAGAAAAAGTGTAGGAGAGTGTCTGACACCATCACTGCATTTAATTCATACCTTATCTGTAAAAAATAAAACAAAGAGAATGAAAAAAAAAAAAAATTCCCCCAAAAATTTTAAACTTTAGAACACTTGATAAAAAGATCTTACTTTCTGGGTTCTTCAGGGCCTTGTGGATGAATCTGGCAGCTAGTAAGAAGTATATGTCCATGTTGAAACCATCTCTGTGTGTTGTGGCCAAGCCACAATATTTGATGTTCATGCCTCTGTAATATTTGGCCCCTGTATTAATCTTTCCTTTCAGGTCTTTCTCTCGTGGCATTCCCATCAGGACCCTCAGCTTCTTCTTCACTGCTGTAGCATTTAAGATGTGGGTAATACCCATCTCTTTGAGTTTGGTTCGGTCTCTTGCTGTCTCTCACCACAAGAACACAACAACCTAATTTAGCCTTTCAGTAAAGAGGATTAATATTGTAGAAATACAACTGTGTTTGATTCCTGCATTACATTATTGCTTTATCACATGGTTTATATTCATCTATATAAGTTGCAGACTTACTCATTTCCCAAGAAGACGTTGGGCCAGACCTCAGTGACCGGTGTCTCAGTACATTATACAGTATACAGTACATTGCTCCAAACATTTTTTCAACTGGGAAATGTTTTGAGGAATATAGTTCTCTGACACCGAAATCTCCATCACTTGACGTTCTTACTCAGGGACGCTTGCTCCAGGGACACACGGTGGCTCTGGAAGAGTAGGATTTTTCTGAGGCTGTGCTGAGATCCCAAAAAGCTTTTGGAAGAATGCACACATTTTTTTTTTATCGTCCTTACCTTGAAATATTCTGAAAAAGAAGATTGTATGTTATTAGAATCATCTCTAACAACAGATTAATCATGCACATTTTGAAAAATATTTGAATGTCATTGTAATGTTGCAACTCAAATGCTTTGTTGACATTCACCTGTTAGGATGTGCTCCTGATCGTTCCCACTGATGCTCCCTCTCACTTCTGCCGAAGGCTCTGCTCGATCAGTCAGATCGCCGATGTCATCCACTAAACCTCCTGAAGATGAAAGGTCCCTATTCAGAAGTGATGGATCTGGGATACACCATTCCACAGTTTTGACCGGATCCAGTTCAGGTTCCATAGGTTCAGATGTTGAGGTCAAAGGTTCAGATGTTGGTTCAGGAGCACTTACAGCTGGGACACACAGCGACTCATCTGGATCTGGCTGCACTGAGATCCCATAACGCTTTTGGACGAACACTGTTTTTGGAAGAACACTAATTGTCTTGCTCAAATTGGAATATTAAAAATACTACTACTAATAATAATAATTAAGAAAAACATTTCACATTTACTGTTGCTCAGTAAAATCAAATGACAGCCAAAAAATTCCCTTTGCAGATTACACTTACATTCAAGTTGGTCAGTTAAATTCAGCGCACTGACCGATATAAAGCTGCTTGTTTCAAAATATGGGTGTTAAAAGTTCAGCACGTACATGTTGTTCACCTTAAGTCCGACATTTTTATTTGTAGCTCAATGCAATGTTGTATTTCACATGCTCTGTTGATATTTACCTATTGAGATATCCTCATCAAAGATTTCAAGAGAAGCATCATGTCACCCAGACCGATCTCACTGCTGCTTCCTGCCGACTCAGAAACAGCTGGATCAGTCTTAGGCTGTGCTGAGATCCCAGTCCGGAAGAACTCACTAATGGTCTTCCTATCTTTGGCAAATTCTGGAAAAGAAGAAAAGTATGTTATTACAAACACATCTAACCACAAAAAAAAAAAAAAAAAATGTTGTCATATTGACTGTTGCTCAGCAAAATCAAGTGAGAGCAAAGCAATTTCCTCCACAGATTGCACTCATTTTTACATGGGTCACTTAAATTTTCCATTTACAACAAAAACAAACTGCAACAAAAGTGCCTTTTAGAAGTAAAGGCAGACGGTTTGCATTTTTGTGCATCTTTACACCTCTAGGCTAAAAGTGAGCTCTGAGTCAGCTGTGCTCACAATGGACCTTTTTTTTGCCGGCGAAATGTCGCTGAAATATCACTTATGTGATTTAAACATTTGGTCTGACATTTTTTATTTGCAATTCATTGCAATTTTGGATTTCAATTGCTCTTTTCTCAGTTACCTGTTTGGATTTCCTCCTCAGAGGTTTCAGGAGAAGCATTCATGCCATCCTGGTTGATCTCACTGCTGCTTCCTGTCTCTTCTGTAGAAGGTCCTGCTGGATTGTTTTCAGCTACACCGGCTCTGAGATACCATCCTTGAGGTTCAGCCTTCACCTGCACATCTTTCTCCTCACAGGAGACTGTGTCGTTCATGTCAACCTCTAGTTCCACATATGTATATGTCTTCCGGTTTATAGCAATTGAAATGTTCATGGCACTGGTAAACTCTTGCTCATCTGATGCCCAGTAACTTTCAGTGCAGTAGAAGGCGCCATTGACATAAACCTGGTGTTGCTAGCACCTTACTTTACTGATTGAGCTAGTAATGCTATTCAACTTTCTCCTGAGCTGCTGCTGCCTCATTAATTCTGCTGATCTTGAAAATGCAACTGCCATTATGCATATTTTGGTTGTATACATTGAATTATAAAACAGTTAGTTCCAGTCCTCAATTCTGATTGGTCAACAGCTGTGTCTTATTCACAATAAAGCATGGCTATGACCGCTTCAACTGACGGTTCACTGCGCAACACCCTTAGCAACATAAATACAGCCTCAAAACTGTTCCATGTATTATTTCATCAAAATGTGTTATTTATTAAATGAAGTATGGCATTATGTTGCATCATTCACCTTTAGTTTCAAGACCACACCCTTCCTCCGTCAATTAAACTCTTTTCATGCGGTAGATCTGACGTTTTCTCATGCTGAGAGATAAGCAGATGTATGCGTGTGAAAAAACATCATATGGTGTTTAGAAATAAAAGACCCAGCGGATGAGAAGAGTTCATATTCTCTGTTTTGATTTGAGCTTCATCAGATGAGGCATGTTACATCAGGACATCCTTACGGCTGTCAGGAACTATTTTTTAGCGAAAGGACAGCATTTAATGAACTTACTTCAAAAATTTAACGTAAGATATATGCATTTTTTGGTTTAAGCATTTTTTATTGGGTGGTAACTATTTAATAAAAGTAATAAACCCCATGAAGCTGTGGTTTATAGTGCATTTATAGCAGCTCCACATCGTGCCTACAATGCT
This sequence comes from Carassius auratus, assembly GCF_003368295.1. Taxonomy (NCBI): domain Eukaryota; kingdom Metazoa; phylum Chordata; class Actinopteri; order Cypriniformes; family Cyprinidae; genus Carassius; species Carassius auratus. The sequence continues at coordinate 6,505,056 of NC_039290.1, forward strand.
CCTTAGCTGTAAACTATGGCTTCTTGTTTTTTTTGTTTTCTTGCTTTATTTAATTGTATTTATTTAATCTACAATTAAAATGAAACTGAAAAATGAATTATTCATTCACACAATTAACAGAAATTGCATGAATAATTTGCTGCCCCCTGACTGGTTTATATGACAAACCTAGTACCACCTCTCATTCTGCTCTTGCCCCCATTTCCCATCAAAATGATAAAATCCTGTACACACCCCTGGCACTCGGTGCCTGAATTTACTCGCTCAGGTGAACTACAGTATGTCTCTGCCCTTTTTCATTTCCTGCTCAGATAAAATGACATGAAATATGATGGCTGTTCCAGATGATATCCCTGTCTTACTCTTCCCCTCTCTTCAAGCACATTTGATTAAACCCATCTTCTGTCCCTGAATCCTGTGGTGGTGAGGACAATGCCCATCAGAACCATCAGCCACAGGGAGGCTGAGAGGAGCCGGTTGCTAGGAGACCAGACTCATCTTTGTAGAAGCTGCTGTCGATGCATTCCTGGGATAACTGGACAGACATGACAAAGTGAAGCACTAATCATTTCCAGCCACTCTGATGTGTCATGAGTTATTATTCTCTCAATCAATCATACAATATCACTGTGATGAGCTGATTTGTAAATTTCACAAATCTGACTTTCACAAATCTGCTGCCTGAGGTTAAGAGTCTTCATTAGCCCTATAAAGCCTGCTGTATCATATCCAATACTCACATTTATAAGTCATCCAAATCAAACTTTGCTGAAAAACCTGTTGTACGCAATCTATAACCTGCCTTCAGTCATCTGGTTATATTTCTTTAGCAAATAAAAGCCATAACTGTAAGAACATTCTGATTCAGCTCGTGGTTTTTGGTGTGAAGATAATTTTTATTAAGTAAACATAAGAATAACTTTTATATTATAAGTGATATTTCAAGATGATTTCTTCTATAGAGGGGGATTTTTTATTTTATCTTTAATCACCATTCAGTTTTATTTTTTATACCAAACTTTGTACGATGATGATTCTCAACTAGAAATCAAACAGAGAAATTTGCTAAAATATAATGTCCTCTACAGAGGACAAATCTCCACATCTGGGTGTCAGGAGGCTGTATTTGTAAAATATGTTTTAATATTATAATATTTTATGTTAATATTTATAATTAGAAGTGTGGTGATTACAAATTTGTGTTCATTTGCCAACAAGCAAGTTTTGAGCCAATATTAATACAAATGAATTTAAATCAAACTCTCTGTCTCTGATTTGTTTGTTAATTGGTTGTCTGCTATTTTCAGATGACAGTGTGACAATGTGCCCACACTGCAGGTGTGCACATATTGTCCTTAATTTATAATGGAATGAATTTGTTGCACCACTCAATTGTTGCACATCAAAATGTCATGTTGCTGTGTTTTGAAATGATTTGACATTAAATGCTTGGCATAATGGTTGATTTATTACCATTACGGTCTGTAAATAGTCTATCTCTTGCCTGTAATTTAATGCAGTGCTTCCTACTTGCCATTCTGCACCACAGTTTCCTAAAGGACTCAAATGTGCTACAAATGACAATAAACCTCAATTTGACTTGTTGTAATGGCCTAAAAGTACGAACGTTTTTGCAACACCCTTGAATAAATCCCTTCAGGGATATCCTTCTGTCCAGGGTTTCATGCACTGAGCTTTAGTAAGCTCATGTACCCTGCTAAAAAGACCCGTTTTTACCAGATGGGTGATTTGCTGATTTAGTCTGTGTCTTCAGTTTGCCAAGTGCATAAAACCACTCTACAGCCATCAAAAGAGACAGACCAGGGGTGCAAAAATGGGGATTGCAATATATGTAGTGCATAAGGGTGCCCACGAGGGAAGGGCACCAAATCTTCTTTAATAAAAATGTTATAAATAATCACAATCTTATTTGTAATAATAATAAGAAAAAGAAGAAACATGTTTATTGTTTAAGTCATTAATCAATATTAATCATTGTTGCCTGAGTAGCCAGCTATGAGGTGACCAGATCTGGACCTTTATATTCTTCTGATGTGTACTTAGTAAAATAATTGCTTATCATAGAATGCTTATTATGCAGATTACCTTCATGCGCCCTCTTCTTGTGTAAGATTTCCACAAATAAATATGAACTGTTTATGCAATTTACGACTTCAGTTTTGATGTAATTTTCAGCAGTACAAACAAATTTCACTCTAATAAATGATTTTGGTTTCTAAGGAGACAGTAGCGGAGCCTGAGATGGAATATGAGAAACAACGAAAAACCAAGGTAAATCTGACTTGCAAACAGCAAACAGCACTTGATTGTGCATCGCTTCCAGTGACTCAAGCAGTACATTTGTGTAATTCTGGAACAAGTGATACAATATGTATTTAGAATAGGCTACATAATAAATCAGCTGTAGCTATTTCATTCCAAACAGTGTTTCAAATTACAAATGCAATTTCAGAACAACTGTATGCCATTCAAGCTGTTTTGTTGATTGATGGACTGCAAAATGGACATTCAAACGTTCCTTTTGTGTGGATCATTTTGTTTTATCTTTTGAACATTCAAAACCGACTGCTCATTCATTTCAGGCTTCAGATATAGATTGATTTGAGGTGCTGCTCATCATAATGAAAATCTAACATCATTGCAGGTTTAAACAAGTACACTTCATTCTCACTTCATGGATCTTTGTTAAGTGAATCTCTCTTTTCATTTCCATCTTTTTGTCATATATTTCCCCTATAAGTTCACTCTGACTTTCCCCATTTGATCTGTCAGACTGAGTGTTGCTGCATTTCACCCTGCTTCTACATAACGTCCTCCTTCTCTATGCTTTCACAGCAATTCCCAATTCTTACAGTCATTTTCTTCAGATGGATTCACCTGCTCCTGCTGAGGTTCGACTGACAGGCTCTTAAGTTCAGATATGTTGCCGACTAAACGCCCCGTCCCTCTGCGAGCTTCACTTTGAAGATATCTGCATCTGTAGAGTATAGAAAGTACACGGAAATTCAAAAGAACTCATTGCAAAGTTTTCCGACACAGGGTAGGTTTATGTAACAGATTTGGGTACAAATCCAATTCACTCCCCCAACAGCACACACCTTATCTGTTAATCTTGCTGCAGAGGAAAAACTTTAAAAGTGAATCCTAGGGCAAGCAGCATTTATTTGAGAATTACAATTTTTTTTTTGCCTCAAATGTCAGTCTAATCAACACCAAATCTCACTGATAAATCCTCTCTTGACGAGACATCTCTAACAATGGTTACTGTAAACTTACAGGACAAGTGTATCATCATGAGCCTTTATGGTCTCACAAGAGGAATTTGTTTTACCCGTGTGCATTCATATTCAAATAATAACCAACAAATCCTCAAGGAAAGATAAATCCCAAATGAGATCTCTGTAGCATTTCTTTAACAGCAATTCTACACTGAAATCTTTCATTTTGTTCCTGAGAGAAAGACCTAATAACTTTACATGAAAAGTTGACATGTACTCATAAAATTCTTCCAAGACTAAGATATGGTAAATTATTCATTTTATTAATAGTATTAGAGCTGGTATTAGAGCTGCACTGTTCTTGATAAATCGCGAATGACATTTTTCTTTTTTGTAAGAATATGATTATGATTCTGTCACGATTCTGAAGATCAACATGTTTCATCTAATTTTTTCTGGTCATAACCTTTTTAGGTGGTTACATAAAACATTGATTAGTCTAAGATGAATCTAAAAACCAAGACTGATTACACTTCGGCTAACTCTTGGACAACATAGATTGTGACTCACTTTTGTGTTTAGATCCAAACTAGGAAATGTATTGCTGTGCTTCTCTGATTGTTAGAAGAGGTTAATAGACACAGTAGATTAGAATTAAAATCATGTAGGAGGCACACCAGGGATGATGTCGATACTTCAAAGAAATATGATATACTGAGAACTTCACTAGTCCCCTGAGCTATGTATGAGCAACATAAAAAAAAGAAAGAAAAAAATCCTCCTCATGGCCAAAAAATAAAAAAAAATCTATCCAGTTATCTCTTTTTAAGCTGTATTTATTCATGCATTAATGGATTCATCTGTCTGATGACAGACACCTCAGATTGCATATGAAATCAATTAATTAAATAACAATTTAGTTTTAAGTCCAGGGGGAAGATATAGATAGATATACAGTGTGATAGCCTATACGTTTCTAATATATGAAACGTTTCTTTTAAAATATGCAATGGAAATATAGAATACACTTTTGATATAAATGACAGATTTTTCATTTTTGAGTGAACTATTCCTATCTCATTTTGAACTAACCGTGCTCTTAGACGTTTGTTCACTGGAGAGAAGATTTAGCAAGATAAGATGCCCTTCACAGCATTTGCTAGTTATTTCTAAAGGTGCCAAAACAACAGAGAGACTGTTAAATTGCCAATTAAGCCACTTGCTTCATTTATTTATTTAGTGTTTATTCTTTCAAAATAAGGATACCGCTGTTTTAGTGAAAACCCCTAACAGATAAGCATCTGGATAATTGCAGTTGACCTCAAAAATCACTCATTACAGCTTTTCTAAAAAAATTAAGTATCAAAATAAAGTTTAGTCTTCTCCAGTTCAGGGAAGGTTTTTTTCTCAGAAGATGTGATTCTCCACAAGGCGTTTTGTGATCTAAAATCCATCTATCTCCATCTTAACATTGAGATTATATAAAAAAAAAAAAAATTAGGATAGGAGCTATGATTGAATATGACTTGAAGATTTAACAACAATCTAGTAAGATAAATGATCATCTGTTAATGATTTAAATAGTTATCTTGTGTCCGCTGGCAGCAAGGAGTCGGCAAGTCCACAACTAATTTTCATGATGGATGGTGGATTTCAATTACCCTTAATCTGTAATTAAAGGGAGAAGAGGCAACCAATGGCTGTGATTTATTACATTAGAAATGTCCAAGACACAATTAAGATAGCAATCTATAATTGTATAATTGAGAAGTGTAGCTCACCTTATCTGCCCCCAAACCTGGAATTGTGGAAGAACGAAACAAATTTAAAGACAGAGTTAATAACAAATAACTTTTTGTGCTCTAATCGTTGAGAAAACATCATCAACCGGTTCTTCAGTTTAGGTACTTCTTTTAAATAAGCTACTTAATGACCTTAATGAAGAATAAGTGATGGGTACTTTCTAAATACTGCTTCATGAATCATTTTTTTCGAACTATAAATTTAGAGTGCGTATAAAACTGGCATAATCATATACTGTAAGTTCAGTAAACAAAGCTTTATGTCATAACTGTTTTGAAACATTTTGAAATTTAAGTGGTTCACTGCTAGGGGGCGATCTCTTTTAGCCCATACATTTTATTAATTTGTAGAAACCTTTGCATAACAAAAAGGAGGAATTGTTGATAATAGTCTCATATTGACCTGATTAACTGACCTCTGTCTGTATAAAGCAAACAAAACAAGCCCTACAATTTAGGGGGCATTTACATGACACCATGCCATTTGGCACATTCAAAGTGAAGGTTTGGAAAATTATAATTATTATAATTTCTGTGTAAATTTGGTGTTTAGTCAATAGGTACTGTATGTGTACAAACCAGGCATAAATGCCTAGTGTTTCTTTACAAATTGACATCGCCACCTACTGGCCTGGCATACATTGCACAGCATTTTAGTCATCTTGGTTCATCAATGTGAAATGGGATTGTTTTTTTTGTTGTTGTTGTTGTTGTTTTATCAGTGTTGTATGTACGCAAAGCCTTTCAAAACCGCAAAGGAAAATCTTTTCAGTTTTGTCATGTGAACACAACCCTTAATCAGATCTCGCTAGAAACTATAGATCATCCTGGCACTAAGATTAGGCCTATTGTGAATTCGGACATACTCTGTTCACATACTATGATGTATTGATGTGGTCTTGTACAGCTTTAATACTGGTATATAATATTAAAATACTTAACTGTAGGGGGCTCCAAAGTTTCAACGATATCCTATCAAGACCCATAAACCATCAATGTCACATCACAAGCTTTTTAGCTCCACAAAACCTCATGAACTTTATATAGTGAGGTTGCAATGAGTCATTATATAAGAGTATGAAGCACATTTCATGAGGCTTTATGCCGTTGCAATTCTTTATTCAAATGTACACAACAAACACAACAAACTTCATTCTTCAAACGAAGTTTGAAGAATGAAGAATGTGGAGGTTTTTCATTACCGCAGCCAAATTTGGAACATTTCTAAGTGCACAAATACAATGTTTTGCCAGGTTTGGGTATCTAGCTCCCAGCCAGCACTGAAGATTTTCAGTGATGTCAAATGATGTCAAGCCACTGGCTTATTTCACCAAGGTGTTCTACCAAGTGCTACTGGGAATCTTTTCTACCTGCTGTCATCAGACTGTACATCGCCTCCTCATCTTCCTCCTGCACCGACTGTCCTCACAGCAGTCTGGGCTGCTTCCCCAGTCACGATTAATGACACTGTCTCTGTGCCAAGTGTTTGTGTAGTTGACGACTGAGAACTTTACAGTAATGCTGCTGTTTATGCATGAAATTTCTCTCTGGGGTTCAGTAAAGTTCGATTGAGTCTAGTGAGTCAATTTGTTTAGGCATGAATTGATTCAGTGAATGTTTGTCTTCTTTTTAAACTAAACTTCTGTTTTACAGTTTTGACTGGATGAACTGAAATATGAAATGACCAGCTGGTGTCTGAATGAACTAACAAGATCAAATAATAATAATAATAATAATAATAATAATAATAATAATAATAATAATAACAATAGTAATAACAATAGTAATGATAATAATAAATAACAGCATTAAATTTGAACATATTAACTTCTGTTTAACAATTTGGGGCCTGTAATATTGTTTACAAATATTTTAATCATTTTATTCAGCAAGGATACATTCAGTGTATCAGAACATGAAGGAAAATACATTTATAATGTTTTATTTAAAATATTTAAAATATTTATATTTTCATTCAATTCTGTTCTTTTGGACTTTCTATTCATCAAAGAATCCTGGAAATAAAGTATAAAAGTCAACAAAAATCTTATATATTATTAGGGTACTTCAAATCAGTATATTAGAATGATTTCTGAAAGATCACGTAATACGAGTAATGATGCTAAAAATTCAGCTTTGCATCACAGATATAAATTATATTTTAAAATATAATAATAATAAACCAGTTATTTTACATTTTAATAATATTTAACAGTTTTAATCTTTATCTCTAGTCTTGATCAAATAAATTCAGGCTTGGTGAGCAGAAGAGACTTCTGCTTACGGACCGCAAACTTTTGAATGGTAGTGTATATTTACACCAAATATGAAAACTACACATTTATAAATCATATATATTTACAACAACATTTCAGCATATACAACTAAAATCCAACTTGAATTAGTGAATCAGAAGTACAGTAGATTGATTAAGACATTCCACAAAAAGTATGTTCACAACTCAGCTGTAATTTAATATCATTACAATACAGCTGCAATTAAACTTCATTAGCTTCTTGGGGAAATTAAAAAATTATGAAAATATAAAATAACTGGCAGTATCTTGCAGCTAAAGAAATCTAGTTTATGAGAAAATAAAAAAGAGCACTAGTGAATATAATGACTCTATAATGGCACTTTAATGACAATCAATACTATTGCCCAACATGACCCATTCATCACAGAAGAGCGCGATGAGTCTGAGGAGACCTTTTCATTAGTTATTCACAACTAAAATACATTACAACACTTACCTGTTCTTAATTAAAAATCTACGTTTCAAGCATTGTGCCATAATGTATCATTTAAGTTAAAAGATATTGCAGTGTGAGAATACATTATAATATGTATCGTAATAAATTAATAAAATAACTGCTTTCAATTTTATTGTATTTTAAAATGTAATTTATTCCCATGACGCAAAGCTCACATAATTGCATGGTAGTGCATCACAGTTGCATTGATAAGCACAACAGTTTTCAACATTGATAATAATAAGAAGAAATGTTTCTTGAGGCAGCAAATCAGAATATTAAAATGATTTCTGAAAGATCATGTGACACTGAAGACTGGAGTAATGATGCTGAAAATTCAGCTTAGCATCACATGATTAAAAATCATTTTAAAATATATTCAAATAGAAAAAGTTATTTAAATTGTAAAAAATATTTTACAATATTACTGATATTCCCAATCTTATTTGCGTTGTAATGACTGCAGAACTGTGTCCCCTGCTGTTCTCGAGGTAAAAACCATTGTGCACACGTTCTGTGACTGGCATAAACTGATTATAGCCATGTCTTCAAATATCTTCTTTTTTCACTGTGATTAAATCTAGAGTTGACTGTTTCCATGGAGATATTCAAATGACTTGACATCAATTTTCCTAACTTTTCTTTGATGCTACATCATTAAAATCTTATGGTAACCTCTGTTACCTTTGAAATCTTACTGTGTGACAGTTGTTGTTTCATAAAAAAAAAAAAATAAATAAAAAGATTTAACAGCAGGTTTATTCTTAACCAAGTTTAGTTCTCATCCCCGTGGAACTAACATGTGCATGCCATCATTTCTCAACTCAATCAAAACAAAAAACAAAAGGTTGTGACACTTGTTTTTTTAAGTAGATAGGAAAACTCTCGTATTGGCTTAATATGAGCACAATTATCATGCAAACTTATTTTGATTCATTTTCTCATTTTAATATGCTGTTTGATGCAGTAAATTACACCAAATGAGTTTAGCTAAACTAATTTGCCTGATAAAATAGAGAAGTAAATGGCAATTTTACAGGTTATTGTTCTTATCATAAAAGCCGAGGTGGAAAAGTCAAACACTTGCAGCTTTAGGCAGAGATATGCTTCATAAAGAAGATTAGGCATTAAGATTAGACACAGTCATTTAAATGTGCTTTAAATGCTATTAATAATGCAAATGCACAATCCTTCTGGCAGACGCACAATCTGAAGAATGCATTAAATATGGCTGTAAAAGAAAAACAATGAAGGGGTATCATTCATTAGGATGCCAGAAAATTCTGTTTGAATGTTTTTCAGTGTTTTCAGCATTATCAGAGCAACAACTGGCATAAGACCTATATATATATATATATAGGTATTGTGATACAAATACATCAAAGGTGAATCGCATAAATGTAAAACTGAAAGGAATAGTTCAAACCAAAATCAAATGTTGTCGTTCAAGATGTAGATGAGTTTGAGCAATTTAGCATTGCATCACTTGCTCAACAGTGGATCCTCTGGAGTGAATGGGTGCCGTCAGAACGAGAGTCCAAACAGCTGATAAAAACATCACAACAATCAACAATACACTTAAAATCCAGTGAAAAAGTCAATCTCTTGCTGTGCTCTCATATCAAAATCCATCCACATATTTGTTTAGAACTGTTTTTGGCTTGTAAACGGTATTTGATCTGAACATATTTCTCTCTTGATTCAGATGAGATGACTTTTTCATTGAAGAAAGCAATATTATGGATACAGGACTCGTTTCAACCAGAAGCAATGGTTTGAATGTTAAAAAAAAAATAGCTTGATGCATTTGTTTCTTACAAACTAAATACATTAACTGATGAACTGGAGTGGTGTGGATTATTTGAGAATTATTGACATGTTTTTATAAGATGCTGGACTTTCATTCTGATGGCACCCATTCACTGCAGAGCATCCATTGGTGAGCAACTGATGTAATGCATAATTTCTCAAAATCTTTTCTGATGAAGAAATAAACCACTTAACATCTTGGATGGTTTGAAGGTGAGTACATTTTTAACAAATCATTTTCATTTTTGGGCGAACTGCTCCTTTAAGTTCCAGCAATGAATCTTTAGAAACAACAGATGTTGTGATTGCCAGTCATTTGCTCTAATGGGAGTTTATATTTTGTCTGTGCAGTCTGTTTTATCTCCTTCGCATTTGCTATATTCAGAATGAGCTGCATGTTAACTGCATTTATTGAAACTTTGGGAAAATGAACATCAAAGTACTGACGCATTCTAAAATGTAAACGTTTTGATATGAACAAACTTAGAGATGTACAAATGTTTACACTCAAATGAGCTACTAGCAACCCCAAGGCTCAATTTCCAGGGAATGCAAGAGCTGATAAAAATGTATACTTTGCATTGTAAAAAACTTTGGATGAAAGCATCTGCTAAATGCATAAAAATCAAATGGCTGGTGGGAATTGCTGAAGCCTTCAACCTGCAAAAGCATCACTGCAATACAGAGACATAGTTAGATTCTCATTTATCCATACGTGATGGAGAGGTTTAGTCAGAGGGGGATTTTTTTCTTTTTTGTTGATGTTACCTCTGAATCTTCTCCTTCTGAGCTTGAGACATTAATTCATTATATTTGTATTATAATTCATTTGTATGGTGGAAGTTAATCTCTATCAAAGTTCAACAAGTATAAAGTGAAACACACTGATTTTTTGACCAACTAATATTGAGACCAGTCTGACCCTTAAAAAGAGAGAGAGAGAGTTATTAACTTATTAAACCCGGCCGTAAGTCCCTGGTGATGATCTGTTGTATTGGTCTCACTATTTCTACAAGACATCAATACAATAATAAGCTTTCTTGTGATATTGGTCTATCATCGCTCTGTGACTGTAGCCCTGTGTGTGGCTCCTGAAGATGAAGGATCCAAGCAGAAGAGCGTGCAGGAAATCTCATGATAGGAACGCTCTCAGAAGTTCACCATTTAATATTCTTCAGGGAGATCTTCTCTTAATATTCTTCAATCTTCTTTCCCTTTCAGTGGAGGATCCAATCAATTAAGGCAGTTGAAGTGTGATGGATGCTCAAACCCACATCTCATGATGGGTAAAAAACTGCTTGTTTTTGACATTAGAAAATTGCCTTATATGTTACTGCATATAGAAGTGCCTCATTTTTTCATAAATTATTGATTCCATCTAATAATTCATTAAACATTGTTGCTGAATAAACAGGCACCTGAGAACATAATTCAGATGTCAGCATATACTACAGATTATCTTGTCAGCTGAATGAAAAGCATGAAATGTTTGAAAAGCAAAGTTATCTTTCCCGAGTTGACACATTTCCCATTTAAACAGGAAGCTGGGGGCGGGACATATTGAAGGGCTTTATGAAATAGCTAAACATTAACTACAGAATTACTGCTTCTCACTATTTTTGTCAGCTTTAACTACTACACTGAGTAATTGATGTTACTCCCCGACCTAACCGGATGCAATGTGACAAAATTCCAACGATAAGTAGTTGGAGACTAGACATGAAATACAAATATAAGTAAAAATACATCAAAATGAATAGAAAAATCACCAGCCAATCAGAGGAGTGTGTGGGCAGGTCTCTCTTTCTCTGAGAGCGAAATGGATAAGTTAAATTTATTTCTGTGACTAAATCTAAATATTAAAAAGGTTGCATCGTGTAAATTTTCGGACTTTTCTTCCTGTCGAAAGCATGTTTATATCTCACAATTGCAACTCTTTTCCTGACAATTGTGAGTTTTTATCTCACGATTCAGACATTTTTCCCAACAACTGCAAGTTTATATCTTGTAATCGCAAGTTGTGAACTCATAATTCTGAGTTTATAGCTCAAATATATATATATATATATATATATATATATATATATATATATATATATATATATACTTCGAAAACTTTGAAGTAGCTGCTTATATAAGTCAGCATTCAAGCAAGCCGGTTTTGAAACAGAGGATTTGAAACAGCCAGTTCATAATTTTTTTTGACATGTTATTGACCATGTGCTGTTACCGTCTAGTAAGCCATCAGCACATAAAGTCTAAACCTATAAACCTTCGGCACAGAGCGCTGAGTCACCTCACTGCTTGTTCTACTTGTTCTTTGGGGATCAGTTGGGTTGGATCATTTGGTGGTGTCACCACGAACACGAATGACACTCTTTTTGTATCATTGCATACCAGTATGTTTTCGACGCAAAAAAAAAAAAAGATTTTTTTAAATTAGAAATATTAGGCTTTTTCAGGCTGATGAATTTTGGTTGCAGTACTTTTTTAAGAGGGCATCATAGAAAAATAAAATATTTGTATTTTATTTATTTATTTATTTATTTGGTTCATGGTTATATACTGGATGCAGCCAGTGAGAATCAAGCATAAACAGCATCTCATCAATGTAACATGATGCTGCAAAAGAAGCACATGCTCCCTTTCCAGCAAACCGGCATCAATCAATACTGCGGTTCTCTCACAAACAAGCCTGAAGCATCTCTGCAACACTCCGGCTGTGAGATTTCACAATCGTTAGGGGCCGATATCTGGCTGGGAAAGGTTAACCACATTGATTTCCCTTGACCCATTAGCATCTATATCGGCCCGTAATTACACTGGTTAAATTAATCAGTCGCGCTTTCCCTACAACTGAGAGAAGCTCAATTGCATGAATACAATTGAGGGGGAAACCACTGATTAAAAAAATACATATTTAATCCACTAAAAAATGGTCCTAAGATGATGAGTAGATGATCACTGTTATTATTGAATGTGTAAAATTACTGACAGATCATAGGACTTTAATAAAAATCTGTCATTAAACAAATTATATCTATTTATTGCACATCATAACTCATTTGAAGAAAAATAATTTAGATGCAGCAGTTGTCTGATAGTATTTTGTCTCTGCCGTTTCCTATTAAACACAGATTGTCATATGGACATTTCTTTAAATTATCCATCAAATGAATAATATGTGATATGTATAACTCCATGAAATGTATCATGCTGTGAACATAACACTTCATTTCATTAAATCACTAAGCTTTGTGAAGCTTTATGAAAAAAAAAAAAAAAAAAAAAAAATATATATATATATATATATATATATATATATATATACATATATATATATATATATATATATATATATATATATATATATATATATACATATATATATATATATATATATATATATATATATATATATATATATACATATATATATATATATATATATATATATATATATATATATATATATATATATATATACATATATATATATATATATATATATATATATATATATACATATATATATATATATATATATATATATATATATATATATATTTAAGCTGTGTGAGGAGTACTTGCTTGTACAAATGTGGTTGTTTTCCCCAATTTTATGTTTGCAAGATGAAAATCATTAGTTTGATCACTTAGAAAAGTAATAGCACACATCATTGATATATTATCCTTATGGCAAATGGAGCTGAAAGGAGATGCATGCCAAAAGTTTGCTTCTTAGGGTTATGAGTTTGTTCTTTCTGAGTAAAAAAAAAAAGGAAAGAAACCGGGAAAAAAAAAACAACTACAAAAAAGTCAAGAAGATAAGAAAGGATGTGAAAACACTGATCTGGCCTGGGATCGATATAGATTTGTGTGTCAGCAGTGTAGCAATGGAATCTGAGAATGTGCCGTCAAATTATTTGCCGAGGGGGAGGCATATAAATTGGAAAGAGGAGAGGGCTGTGATTGGAGCCTTGGGGGACACACCGCGTTAGACTGGAACAGTACATGATCTATGTTCTTCAATAGAAATGACTGACTTGCACTGAAAAATTACATTAGCCAGAGGAAGACTCTACCATGATGCCAAAGGCTGATAAGCGGTGAGTAGAATATTATGGCAGACAGTTCCAAAAACTGCTGGATATTAAGATTTAACGCATAAAATTGCAAACCCATCTGTTATTTTTAAGGTAATGTAAAACTGTGTAATGCAACACAAACTATTGCAACACATGACAATGCAATTTCCAACAACGCAATGCAAGACACAGAAAAATAATGTAACAATCTCAGTTTATCAAATATAGCTCAAAGGAGTGCAACAACACAACGTAATGCAAAGCAAAGCAATGGAAGTCAACAAATACAATGCAATGCAGTGCAGAGCAATATTACATAATCTTGTATTATCTGAAATTGTCATCTCTGTAATGTAATGCAAAGTAGTGCAACACAAAACAATGCAATGCAAAAAAAAAACATAGTGTAATAGAATCTTGTTCTCTCTGAATTTGTTAATTTCTCTGTCAGTTAACATAACATAATGTAAAGCAATGTAATTACACTCACCTAAAGGATTATTAGGAACACCTGTTCAATTTCTCATTAATGCAATTATCTAATCAACCAATCACATGGCAGTTGCTTCAATGCATCTAGGGGTATGTCCTGGTCAAGACAATCTCCTGAACTCCAAACTGAACATCAGAATGGGAAAGAAAGGTGATTTAAGCAATTTTGAGCGTGGCATGGTTGTTGGAGCCAGACGGGCCGGTCTGAGTATTTCACAATCTGCTCAGTTACTGGGATTTTCACACACAACCATTTCTAGGGTTTACAAAGAATGTTGTGAGAAGGGAAAAACATCCAGTATGTGGCAGTCCTGTGGGAGAAAATGCCTTGTTGATGCTAGAGGTCAGAGGAGAATGGGCCGACTGATTCAAGATGATAGAAGAGCAACTTTGACTGAAATAACCACTCGTTACAACCGAGGTATGCAGCAAAGCATTTTTGTGAAGCCACGCTGGTGGTGGTGTGATGGTGTGGGGGATGATTTCTTGGCACACTTTAGGCCCCTTAGTGCCAATTGGGTATCGTTTAAATGCCACAGCCTACCTGAGCATTGTTTCTGACCATGTCCATCTCTTTATGACCACCATGTACCCATCCTCTGATGGCTACTTCCAGCAGGATAATGCACCATGTCACAAAGCGCGAATCATTTCAAATTGGTTTTTTTGAACATGACAATGTACAAATGGCCCCCACAGTCACCAGATCTCAACCCAATAGAGCATCTTTGGGATGTGGAGGAACGGGAGCTTCGTGCCCTGGATGTGCATCCCACAAATCTCCATCAACTGCAAGATGCTATCCTGTCAATATGGGCCAACCCCAACATTTCTAAAGAATCCTTTCAGTACCTTGTTGAATCAATGCCATGTAGAATTAAGGCAGTTCTGAAGGCGAAAGGGGGTCAAACAAAGTATTAGTATGGGGTTCCTAATAATCCTTTAGGTGAGTGTATAATGTAATGCCATGTAGGTTAACATAAAGCTGCTGCAACATAAAACTATAGAAAGAAACAAAAATGTAAAGCAAAACAGTGCAACACATAACAATATAACAAAATAATCTTGAACAATGAAACAACAAAGGCAAAGCATCCAATGCAAATGATATAACTTAATATAACCTTGCTTCTTCTTAATAATCTTAAATTATTAACACCTCTCTCATGGAATGGAATGCTAAACAATATAATTGAATAATCTTGGTTTTATTTGTTCTTTTCTTCTAAAATGTTTTAGGCGATCGTTCATTTTTAATGTTTCTACTTGTTTGTTGTTAAGATAAATGTTAAGGTAAAATTCAAAAGTAACGATATGTTTCAAGATTATGAAGGGGAAGAAAAACTTTTTTAAACATTTTTAAAACTGGATGTCTTGAACATTCAGAAACCATTAAGAAATAGTGTTTGCATAACTTAACGTTAGCAAAATGTTCTTTAGAATATTTTGTTTGTTGGGTAAGTTAATATAAGGAAATATAATGTAACCCAAAGCAATGCCACAACAAAGCAATGCTAAGCAAAGCAATCCAACATTTGAATACAGCATTCAACAAGCAGGCCAGTTTTAAATAACTGCATTTCCATCTAGAAATGTTGCCAAATAATTAACTTTACTAGTCTGAAGGCATCTGAAACATACCACCTGTTTCCCTCAGTTACTAAAACTGAGAAACTGAAAGTATCTATGACTGTAGAAGCATATTAATATTTAATGAAGCAATCATTGAGGAAGCATATGAATGGCTGTCTGTTGCTAAAAAAAACTGTGTTACACATTCTGTTTCAACCATTGACTGGTTTACTAGACTTGTGAGGACATTTTGTCCTGACAGCGGTGACAAAACCTGACCCACGAATAAACAAACAGATTTGACTCTGAAAGCCATCAGCTCTTACTCAGCTGCTGTGGTCAAATCATTCTGCTCACGTTTTCAATCACAACCAATGTGGTCATCACAAAACAGCCTTGGACTGAACAGATTGGCTGTTGATTATCTTTTGTTAAGTGTGGCACCTGCTTGCATTGGTCTACTCACTTATAGGTGTCTTGATTAGTTTGTTTCCTCATTGCAATGCCAGAGTAGATTTGAAGAGGAACATCTTGCTCTCATTCCACTCATAGTGAGACACAGAGAAAAAAGGTTTAATTAAGTTGCACAATATGGCTGAATAAAATTATGAATATGGACATCAAACCAAATGAAAAGAAGTAAACAAAAACTATGGCATCATCTCCGAGGGCTGTTTCAATGCTGAGTCTGACTTTAAATCCATCTTTACTTTCTACAGAGAGAAAGAGAGTTAATTTATTCACAGAAATCATTGCTTGCTGTTGTTGTGTAGATCTGGTACTTCCTGTTCTTTGTGGGCTGATAAGACTTTTGCTGAGTGTGTCCTTTACCATCCTCGTAAAAAGATTCTCATTAGGGAATTGATGTCACTTTATTTCTCAGTGATTTCTCAAGATACTGAACAGAATGAGAGAAGGTAAGATGCCAACAAGAAACTGAACCTGTCTCTTCGGTCAGACAATAAAGTGGCAGAATCCAGTTAGGGATGTTTAGACGCTTCAACAATGATTTTGTCCTTATTTAAACTCTCTAGAAGTTGCAATTCACTGTAATTTCACACTCCCTCTGAACATTTTCACTTTCTCCTTTCCTTTAAATGTAATCTGACTATTGTGAATTGACTTCCCTTTTCCCTGGCAGACAAATATCTCGAGAAAAAAAAAAAAAAAGCTGCAAGAAAGTGAAGCCTATTTTAACACCATTGAGATTTTTGCATCTATGCAGGGTTTAACAAACAAACAACAACAACAGCAACAAAAAACATAAGTACTAAAAGTATTAAAAGAAAACTAATAAATAAAAATTTATTCAAATTGTATGGACATTTAAACAAATTACAAATAATAAAAATTTTAAACATACAGCAAAATTGCTAAAATTAACTAAAATTAAACAGAAAACAGAAAATAATCTAATTCAAAGTATTAATTAAAAACTTTAAAGGCATATCAGTGATATTAAAATTACACTGATTATATATATATATATATATATATATATATATATATATATATATATATATATATATATATATGTATATATATATATATATATATATATATGTATATATATATATATATATATATATATATATATATATGTATGTGTATATATATATATATATATATATGTATATATATATATGTATATATATATATATATATATATATATATATATATATATATATATATATATATATATATATATATATATATATATATATATATACAGTATACATGCAATACAATAGTAAGAATGAATTTATTTTCCAATAAAGTAATGATAAACTGAATTTTAAAATGATAATTGGGAGATTAGTGCTCGTAATTGTCATACTTTTTTTTCATATTTTCTGTATTTTCTTATTCATTTTATTAATTTTAAAATTAAATATGACCTAGAATCTGTCCTGAAAGTCCTGTGATATCCTAATTTTATTTTCTTGATGTGAAAGAGAAAGAACATTAATACCTGCAAATGCTCAATTCTAGCTGATTGAACATATTTTCTAGCATATTCATCCATCCAAATATAAATGTAAAAGGAGAGCTGTGTGCCTGGCTGCCTTTGATTGTTTCTGTTGTGAAATGATAAAGTGAAATAGTGTGGGAGTCTGTAAACAGCTCTCTAGTTTGTGCTCAGTTCTATGAATGTAAAGGTGTCCCAGATAGCAACATATTGTCGGCCCAGATGCGGCCTACATCTGGGACATGTGGAATGATGATCTGGCCGACATGAAGCGTGGAATTTTGGCACTTTGGTGGACTGCTCTTGTTTACCAGATCTGGGCCAAAAGCAGGCCATAGCAATGCCACACGTCAGCCAAGAGCAAAGAAATAAACCACACTGGACCTTATCTGAGCCACGAAATTTTAATATATTATCCTCTCAGCTTGTCTAAGCTTATTAAGAAGCAAAATGAGAAAAAGACAACAGAAAAAAAGAGATGAACAGAAACACAACAACAACTGACTGCAGCCACAGCCTTAGATGTATTCAGCTGAAGATAAAATGCATTAAATCTCTGAAAATCTCAGCAAAGGAGGATTAAACAAGAATTAACAGGGGTTTTAAATCTAATGTTCGTTTCATTTGATGTCACCATAATGGTGATTGGTGTTTCCATTAGATGGGTTCTTAACTCTTATTATAAATCTTTTGTCTTCTTTGGCTGCTATGACAGTGTGTTTGACACATTTGCAGTACATGGTAGTTTGCTGTTGATGGTTTCACAATTATTGTGTAATGGCATAATTCACTGAAGTCATTTGAATCTTGAAGCTGTGTAGTTTAATGCTTTCACATTACAAGCCATGTGTTAACTTGAGTTGCAACATCAGTTTAAAGATATAAAAATAAGTGAACAGCACTGACACACACAGGTATCAGCAATCAGCATATGAATATCATCAGATAAATTCTGCACATCACAAAAAGCTACTATAAGACACAACAACAACAATAACAAAAAACTGCAAAAATACAAAGTCAATACATGAACCGAAGTTAGATTTAAAGAAAGATAATAGGACAATTCAACTGTATAATTCATGCTGTGATGCATTCTGGGATGTTTTGTATTATAGTACCCAGCATTTATTGCAACATTACACTTTTTATTGTCACCATTGAGGTTAATGTGTTGATTTATGATGAATTTGTGTGTTAGTGGAGTTTAACTTTTTGTGTTATGCAATACTGCTGATCTTATGCAGCAGTTTTATACAGCAAATATATTATTGGCACAACACAATCATTAGAATCAAATTACATTAGTAAATCAGGTATTTCATTATGATGATGAACCATGTAGCTGACTATCATCAACTGATCTCGTTTTTTCTTTATTTGCTACTGAAGATTTGTTTGATAAACACACCATCATAACAGCCAGTGAAGACAAAACAAGTGTAATAATAGTTATGAGTCAAATAAATTGAACACTAATCACCATTATGGTGACTTCAATTGAAACAAACGTTACATTTAAACACCTGTTAATTCTCAATAAGAAAATTCTGTAAACCTCTAACAGAAATAAAGTCAGTCCGGTTAGCAATAAGTGAAGCTGGAAATGCTGTTGTGGAGTTGTTTAATCCTCCTCTGCTGAGATCTTCAGAGATTGAATGTCTTTTATTTTCAGATGATTTCATCTAAGGCTGTGGCTGAAGTAACTGATATTGTGCTTCTGTTCATCTCTTTTTTTCTGTTCTCTTCTTTCCTTCACTGATTCTACTTGTTAATGGACTTATTAAGGCTGAGATTAACTCCATATTTAATATACACAGATTTTGTGACTCAAATAATGTCCAGTTGTGTTTAATTTCTTTGCTCTTTGCTGACATGTGCTATTGCTATGGCCTGCTTTTGGCCCAGATCTGGCAAAAAGGAGCAGTCTGCCCAAGTGCCATCATTCCACGCTTCATGTCGGCCAGATCTTCATTCCACATGTGCCAGATGTGGCTGCATATGGGCCGACAATGTATAAAATTATTAATAACAGATGTGGCTGCGCTGACCCGCTCTGTTTTTATTTTTTTGCTTCTGTAATAAAACCTGTCACCTAGTCTCAATATGTAAACACAAGCAAACACCAGGTGTTTAAAGCTGTACAATTTGTGATATCAATATGAACCTGAACGTCATTTGACTTATGGCTTTACTCTGTTATTTAAAGTTGTATTTTTTATTTGTAATGATGTGTTTTCTGAATATGTTGTTGGTAAGATCACTTCAAAGTGTTGGCATACTCATGTAGGTGGGTCAGACATGGACTGTTTCTGAAATTACAAGGGAAATCAGTTTTTAGATGAAGGCTGTGCTTCCTGTGAAACTCCTGATGATTGAAGCAAACCGCTTCTTCTGCATCTCCCTTTGCTTGAGATGAAAGCTTTCTCCTGCAAGACCAGAAAAAGTCAAAAACAATGAAGTTTGATGGTTTAACCATCTTCTGACACTAGAAGATGAGGAAACATTCAGTGTGGTTAATGTGTTACCTAATACCTGGTAGCAGTTGTGGCCTATTGATTAGGTTGTACTTGTATCTCAAAGGTAGCAGGTTTGAGTCTCAGGTCTGGCAGGAATTGTTGGTGGGTGGAGTGAATAACCAGAGCCCTCTTCCACCCTCAACATCATGACTGAGGGTGAGACCCTTGAGCAATGCACCGGGCCCATAACTGCTCCCTGGGCACCGCAGCAAAAAATAAAATAAAAAAAATGAAAAAAAAAATGGCTGCCCACTGCTCTGGGTGTGTGTTCACAGTGTGTGTGTTTGATCACTACTCACTGCTGTGTGTGCACTTGCAGATTGTTTCTTTTGAAGTTTCTATACATCAAAGAATCCTGAAAAAAAGTGCATCAATTGTTTTTAACATTGATAATAATAAGAAATGTTTCTTGAGCAGCAAATCAGCATATTCAGAATGATTTCTGAAGGATCATGTGACACTGAAGACTCAAGTAATGATGCTGAAAATTTGGCTTCGATCACAGGAATAATTACATTTTATAAATAGTTTACATAAAAAACTATTTGAATTTTAATAAGATTTCAATTTTTCAAACTCATTTGTGTGGGTGTGTGTGGGTGTGTGGTGTGTGTGTGTGTGTGTGTGTGCGTTTGCATAATATTTACACACACACAAGTAAAATATTAAATATTTTAATATGAGATAAAAGCAAATATTTAACTGCTGTAAGAACACCGAAAAATTGCCTACTCAGTATTTTGTCATGTTTTCCAGTAAACATAAACATCCTTATGAAAAGATAAATGTATTGAGAAGCAAAATATCACAGATATTAAGTTTCAAGAGAATATATTCCTAATGAGCGTGTTTTCTTATCCTCTTGGCAATTTTTCTATGCATAGACCTTCCACTAAAGTCCTGTTTTAATTTGTGTCTTGTTTTCATGGAGGTTTTAATAAGATATTTTGCAGTTCATATTTAAAAAAAAAAAAAAAAAAAGTTAAAAAATGCGATGCGTATAATGATTTTAGTGCTGTTTCAAGTACTTTTTCAACTTCAGTAAATTCCACACAGGATGTTAAATCATATGCACTCTCACTTTAGAATAATGACACTGTTGTCTGTCACATATAAATGTCAAAAAATGTCATGCTTTGCTACCTGAGTGAACTAATGTTCACATGAGACAGGCAACACCCCAGAACTACAGTACCTTCATCAACTCCTCATTTACTGTATAGTGGGAGAGATCAATCTTCCTGAAGGTTTTATCACTGTAACATGAAGTAGACAGGATGCATTAACTCAAGCCAAGTCCAACATGACCTGAGGTAGAGAGAGATATATGAGTTACTAGAAATAAAAATGTGGCTGATTGGCCAGTAATTGCAGATTCAGTTCATGGGGTGTTATCTGTGATGTGTCACAGAGATCATAGTTCATAAATCAGCTCTTATGGAGCTCAAACCTGCAACATTTTTCTTATCAGAAAAGATCGTTAGCTACATCACTACTTTTAATATGAAATAATCATTTTTTAATTAAATGCAAATGTAAATAGTAAATATAATGTAACATTTTGGTTGCACTTTATTTAACAGTATTACTGTACATACATGTACTTACAGTGTATTTATCTAAGAAAGCTTTGGTAATAAAGGTAACTATGTGTTTAGGGGAAGGTTCAGGGTCTCTAGTCATTACATAGTTATTTTAATTATAAAATGTACATGAGGAACAGGCCTGTAAATTAAATGCAACTGTAAATTCCAAGTCTTTCAATTTTGAAATATAAAATGTTTATTTATACATATTTAAATAAATGTAACATTTTAAATACAAACGTCGACGTTTTAAATCTTCAACATACATTTTAAATAATATTTTAATATATGTAATCATTAATAAATGTAATAATTTAAATACAAATGCAAAGGTAACATCTTTAAATGTTAATTATTGCATATACATTTACAAGTCTAAATAAATATGAATCTTTAAAA